>NW_023270451.1:57718341-57728094 GCF_011800145.1 Mirounga leonina
ATGGAGCACTGGGTGTTATGCACAAACAATGAATCATGGAACACTACATCTAAAACTAATGATGTAATGTATGGGGATTAACATAAGAATAAAAAAAATTTTTTTAAGGAAAAAAAAGAAAAAAAATTAGAAATAACATATAGTATCTATCTGGAGAAAATGAAAAAGTGTATTCAAAATGATATACACACCCTATGTTCACTGCAGCATTATTTGCAATTGCCAATACATGGAAACAACCTAAATGAATAAAGAAAATGTGGTAGATATATGAAATATTATTTAGCCATTAAAAAGAATATAATCTTGCCATTTGTGACAACTCAAATAAATCTTGAGGGCAATATGCTAAATGAAATATGTCAAACAAAGAAAGACAATTACTGGATGATCTCCCTTATAAATGGAATCTAAAAACAAAACAAAATGAGCTCACAGACACAGAGAACAGATTGGTAGATTGGTGGTTGCCAGAGGTGGGCGGTGAGGGGTGGGCAAAATTGGTGAAGGGGATCACAAAATACAAATTTCCAAATTAGTCATGAGAATATAATGTACGGCATGGTGACTACAGTTAATAATACTATATTGCATATTTGAAAGTTGCTAAGAGAATAAATCTTAAAAGTTCTCATCACAAGAAAAAAATTTTGTAACTATGTATGGTGATAGATGTTACATAGACTTATTGTGGTGATCATTTCACAATACATACAAATATCAAATCATTACCTTTTACACCTGAAATGAATACAATGTTGTATGTCAATTATACCTTAATTTTTAAAAAGTGGGAAAGGGGCTTTAAAGATGGCATGATATTGACAATCAAAAATGCAGTAAAAATACGTTTTAACAAAAGCAGAGTGTTAGCACAGAAACAACTGTAGAAATGCTTGAGCTATAAATGGAGACTAGCAAAACAAACAAAAAATACCACATCTCAGACAAATTACTTAGAAATAGATCTAATGACTAATGTAAGGAAAATGTTGCAGCCCAAACAACAGAATTTCAGCAATTCTGTATACTATTTAATTTCACTTTTATCCTTAGGAGAATTACTTGAACACTACAAAAAATGAAAGAAAATAATTTTATATAAAACATAATGTTGTGTTTGCAGAAAGACTTTTGCTTTAGGTAATGATTTTAACTGATAAGGAATCAGGAAGTTTTGTCTCCTTAAATGGTGATTTTGATTTTCCCCCATCTTTTCAAAATTTCTCAGTAAAAAGTGGAAAATCTCTGATCCACACCATCTGTTTGTCTCATCCAGTGGTGCATTCCAATCTCTGCAGCAGAAGGCGCATGACAACCTGCCAATAAAATTCCTGAGATTGTCAAGACACAGAGTACTTGTGAAAAAGATTAAGATAAGATTTTCATGGTTAAATTCCTCCTACACACTCTCTCAGACCACCACTGGCTTCAGTGACAGATTTCAGGTAAACCTGGAAAATGCCACACAGAGAGAGCTTTCAATGATTTATTCCATAAACAGGCAATTTGCTGGGTTGGAATCCCTGACTCATTCAGCTGTGGGGTAGAAGTCTGGGCTTCTATTTGCATGCATTTAAATGGCAATTAGCTGGTGGCAGGTCACATCCAGCTCACTACATTCCATAAAGAGTAGAAATCCAGGTCTGCCAGAGAACACTGTTCATGTTGAATCCATAGTGGTCATTCTTTGTGTTGAACTCAAACAGGGTCACCAGAAAAATATCTATGATCCTTTGAGTTCCACAAATGTCATCAGTGTTGAAAAGCTGCTTTCTAAAACAAGGGACCTTATGTAGTAACACTTTCTGAGCCGTTACTAAAGTGCCAGAGGCTACACTAAGAACCTTAAATACATCATCACAACTAATGCTACAACTACCCTATGAATTACTACAACCTACTATCTGACCTACTTCTCAAATGGAGAGATTAAGGCTGAGAGGTTAAGTAATTTGCCCCGAGTAGAATGAGTCTGAAGCCTACTGAACCTGGAGCCAGGACATAAACTCAGACAGATTGTCTGGAAAGTCCATGTGCTCAACCACTGGGCTTTGCAACATTTACACCAAGAATCTGCTGCTCCTTATGAAGACACTACTCTTGACATAATTGGGTATGAGGGGATTTTCCAGGGGTTGGTGAGAATGGATTTGTACTGATCCATCCATCCATACTCAACCAGTCTCAAGGAACAATTTTGCAAGATGGCTGGCTAAATTTGGGTGGAGTTGTTTGTTTCAACCCAGAGTAAATTCGTTGGCTCACTTGGGGATGAATCTGAAACTTGGGCTCATTAATATGATGCTTTAATGAAATAAGCTAGTAAACCATAGACATTTTGTTACAAATAATTTCTTTGATTGCTTGCAGCCACATCCTGCAAAGGAAATGAATAGTTAATTAAAAACAGGAATGTTCTCTTCTGTATGGTATACAAGATGAAACCTCTTAGTTATAGTTTCCAATTTTTTTTTCCTGGAGCCATCAAATTTCCAATGTTGCTAAATATACTGAGTTCCCCAAATTCACATTATATTGCCTCCAAGTGCCTGATAAACAGTTCCATAGTTTGTTCTGAGACTGAAGATCGGGAAGAATTCTCCAAGTTGCCACAAACGTTGAGCTCTTCTAAGTAATATGATTTCCTAGAGAAACCTCCCAGACAGTTCTCTCAAATCAATGAATTGATTCCCCAAATCAAAGCATTTGATTAATGATAATAATATACTGCTTCTTTAAAAAGTGCTGATGGTTTCTCATAGATAAGAAAAAACCAAAACGATCACTGGATTAGTGGTTGTCACATAACCATCTGCTATTTTTTTTCTTTCTAAAGCATGGAGCAATGGCTCCCCAATGTAACTATTTCTTTCAAAAAACTTTTGCCAGTCATTTTCAAGGTTTATCTTACATTTGGGAAGATGCAAGCAAAAGAATTTACGTTGAAGAGCATGGAACGCTTCTCATCTTTTCCAAAGATGTGAGTAATAATGTACCTGTGGGAATAGACTACTCAGAAGGAAATGGCAGCCACCCAAAGCCTGCATGTTTCACACTTCCTGAATGCATAGACTACCTCTTGGGAGTCTGATATCTGGAGAACCTTTGCATTTGACTTTGTGGAACTAGACTGTTCATTTACATGAAACAGAAACCAAATAAGTTAAAGCTACACTTGCTGTGAAAGATAGTTTTAGGAGCAAAGGAAACAGTAGAAAGAATATCATTTGTCAAATATAATAGAGATATCATCCAAATTATACAGCCATACCTACAGGATAAGCAATAGAAGTGACAGAAACTGAATCTATTTTTTGTTGTTGTTTCTATTGAGTACCATGTCAGTGAACCATACAACTAAAAAGAGGTTTTGCATTTTTTTCTGATCATAAAAGTACCACTTGTTCTGTGTACAAAAATGGAAAATATAGAAGTTTATAAAGAAGACAATTAAAGGGGTGCCTGGGTGGCTCAGTCGGTTAAGTGGCTGCCTTCGGCTCAGGTTATGATCCCAGGGTCCTGGGATTGAGCCCCACGTCCGGCTCCCTGCTCAGCGGAGAGCCTGCTTCTCCCTCTCCCTCTGCCTGCCTCTCTGCCTACTTGTTCTCTCTCTATCTCTCTGTCAAATAAATAAATAAAATCTTTAAAAAAAAAAAAGAAGACAATTAAAATCTTACATAATTATACAATCATGAGAATTATAAGCACTCATAATTATGCAAATAATATTTCAGTGTATTCTCCTCCTTTTTCTATGTATTTTTTACATGATCTAATTGCAGTGTATATTTGCTTTGTAACCTTTGTGGTGAGATTTATTGATGTCACTAGTCTATTATGATATCATTTTGTTGGAAATACAGTAGTCTAGATGGGTGTAACATCACTTATTTTAGTAGTTCCAGGACTTCTGGAATCCATCCAGAGGTAATCCAAAGGGAATTTGCATTGTATTTTTGCATTTTCATTGCATTTTGCATTGTATTATTGAATTTGCCTTTACATTGTATTCTGCACATGAAACACCATCATATGGTCAAACAATTGTGCAATGAGGCAACCCAACCATAACCTATCCCCTATTACTGAACTCCTAAGTTGTGTACAATTGTTTCTATTATAATTATGCCATAATAATCATTCTTGTATGTATACAATAGCTTAATCTTAAAAGTTCTCATTTTTTCCAGAATTTTTATCCTATACCCACAAACCTAGTGCATGTATGTCATTCCTATTTACCATCTTTTCTGTTGTTGTCTTTTTCAATTTGGTCCCTTACAAGTTATATGTATTATATGTATTAGGATTTTTTAGCAACAATTAATAAAGGATCCAGCTCATAATGTCAACAACAGAAAGATTTATTATACTACAACATAAGAACTCCTGAGATATGAACATTACAGTTGACTCATATAACAGTTCAGTGATAACATCAAAGACCTAAGTTCTTTTCCATCTTCATAATGTTAGCTTTAAGTTGTCTTCTTGTGGTTACAACATGGATGCAGCAGCTCCCAGCATCACATCTTCACACAACATCTAAAGGTCAAGAGAAAGAAAATATTTTCCTTGTGTGCTTTGTGTGTCCCAGCTAATCTCTGAAGATCTCTGAACTCAGCCGTTATAGCAGGAAAGCAGCTACAGGTGATACTAAATAATTGGGTGTGGTATGTTCCAATAAATTTTATTTACAGAGGCAACTGGGTGTTTCAGTCGGTTAAGTGGACAGCTCTGGATTTTGGCTCAGGTCATGATCTCAGGGTCCTGGGATGGAGCTCCCTGTGCTCAGTGTGGGGAGTGTGCTTGAGGATTCTTTCTTTCTCTCCCTCTGCCCCTCTCCACCCCCACTTACACACACACACAAACACACATACACACACACCCTCGCTCTCCCTCCCTCTCTAAAATAAATAAATAAATCTTTAAAAAATTTTATTTACAGAACAGGTGACAAGACTGCAGGTTACCATCCCCTGACTTAGATTAGTCAAGATTCATATTCTTGAAGTAGAAAAAAGGTCAGAAGCAATTGACATCCTGACATGTAATCAAAAGTGGGATTCCAATTATAAGGAAGAAGAAGAGCGGCAGAGCAGAGATAAGGAAGAAATCCAATATTGGGTGGGCAAACAATAAAGATAGACATGGTCATTTAAATAAAAAATCACTGCGGGGTATGTGCTATGGTGAGCACTGTGAATTGTGTAAGACTGATGAATCACAGACCTGTATCCCTAAAACAAATAATACATTATATGTTAATAAAAAAAAAAAACAGAAGAATATTTCTAAGAATATTTTTAAATAAGATAAAAAAGATTTATCTCAGATTATTAGCCCTTCCTATTTTTTTTTTTTTAAGATTTTATTTATTTATTTGACAGAGAGAGACACAGCGAGAGAAGGAACACAAGCAGGGGGAGTGGGAGAGGGAGAAGCAGGCTTCCCGCGGAGCAGGGAGCCCGATGCAGGGCTCGATCCCAGGACCCTGGGATCATGACCTGAGCCGAAGGCAGACGCTTAACGACTGAGCCACCCAGGCGCCCCTAGCCCTTCCTATTAAAGCAAAAATTCTCAGAAAAAAAAAATCACTACATCACATTTCTCCTCCAAAAGCCTGTATCACTTTGCTATTCAATGAAGTACCACAATAGACATTTCAAAATCCTTTGTGCACTTTGCTTAGATTATAACCAAATATCAATTTCTCTAGTCCTTGTTATGTTCTTCGCTCTTCTATACATCTAACCGGTTATCTAGCACTCACTAACAACCCCATTTTTGTTATTATTAGCCTGAAAACCTTCACTTGATTAACTATCCAAGGTCTATCAGCTCATATTTGCCTGCTCTGTTTAGTCTAACAAATGCCTTCAGTTAGTGTTGTTCTACAGTTATTTTAATAATTAGTAAAGATATAATATTAAATCTTTATGAAGGTACAGGGAATTGTCTTACAAATGAAACTTTGCGTTATACTCAAAGCAAGACTGCTTATGCTTTGGCTATAACGAAGCCTGCTTCTTCCCATGCAAATAACCAAGAACTTGCTCTTTTCTTCCAACTTGTTCCTATACCCCCATGGCAAGGCCAGATACAGGTCTTAAATCCTTTCTTAGTCATAGATGGCTTGGGAACGATCATGGTAAGGTTAAATTCCAAACAGCAGTATTTTGTTTAGTTCAAGGGCAGTGCTGGGTGCCAGGCATATTCAGTTTAGTCAGGTGAGAAGAATAACCTCAGTGGTTTTTAAAAACATATATATTATTGTGAAAAAATGCAGATGTGCAATTCAGAGTTAGATATTTAATTATCCAAAAGGCACATTTAGTAATAAGCAACTCCTTTTACCAGTTCTCCTTGACATTAGTAGACTATCACTAAATATGGCTTATTTTCAAAGCCATCAAGAAAAATTATGAAAAACAATTCTTTATTGAGTAAAACTCTCCCACTGACCCCTAGAGAGGTTTCTCAATCACATCACATCAAATGTAGAAAACACTTGAACCAGGGTTTTTCCAACCCAATTTTAGTGTTGATTTTTAGGATATAGACTGCATGTATAAATTGTGTGCCAGCTATCTAGACATGGCTAGAGGAATAACAGTGCACAGAAAAACACAAGTTATTCTCAATTTGCAAATGCTTTCTTCTATAAATAGGGGTATGTGAAGTGTCATACCCTTAACTCTGTTTCCTAAGTTGCTTGTGAAATTGCTGGCTTCCAGTTTTCTCCTACCCTGCAAAGCCTTTGCTGTTAGCATACTTTTACCTGAATCTGAGGCCAGCCAGAGAGCACTCCACCACTATAAAATGAAAGACCAACAGTCAAGTGTAAGGCCTTCAAGAGGTAATTTCTGAAACCAGATCCTTCAAAGGAGCCAACACAGGGGGAAGTGATCAACTATGAACAAGCAACTCATGAAAGAAATATATATTGAAATGCATTTCAAACATACTCAGCTACATTAATAGGAGGCTCTATTTTCTTCCAAGTCCCTGTCTTGGTACTACATATAATCATGAGCTCTATTTGTTATTTTTTTCTTATTGAGGAGAAAACTGAAATAGCACCTAGGAAAGCTAAATTTACTAAAAATGAAAAGCTGATATGTCATTGTTTCTCTTTCAAGGGAGCTGTTTTATTTCAAGTGTATAGTTTCTCTTTATTTACATTTCAAATACCAAAAATAAAGTTTCTAAAACTAAAGATAAAAGCACTATTACCAAATATTTATTCACCCATTGTCATCCATATTTTTTATGGCAAGTGCTCTTACAAAGAAAAGAGAAACAGTAAAACATAATAATAAATTTTGAAGTAATTATGACATTGTAAAGGCAAGAATTTTAAAATGCTTCTTAGAAAAAAATAAAATAAAATGCTTCCTCGAAGTGATTTCTCCTCCAACATATAGTCTAAGTGGGCTTCAGATGGCTGACAAATAGTCTACACCTGCACCCAATGAAGGCAGAACTAATTTTGGAATCAGACTACTTGGATTCTTACACTAGATTATTCAATTTTGTACAGGCTGTGTCATGCCTTTAAGCCTCTTCTGCAGAGAGATTCATCATGCACACGTGTAGGTCAATAAAAACAAGCTCCGAAAATAAGTCAGCATTTAATGTTTATCTAAGGACTCCAATGAGCCCCTTGTTTATCTCATGATACCTGACTACATATTTTGGTAGAGCCTAGGCTACAATGCACATGTTTAGTGTAAGTAATCCTATTTGAATTAGTGAACACTTGTTATTCAACACCATGGATCTGAATGAACCATAAATACTAATGGTGGGAGCATGCAGACATGCATGCACACTGGACCAGGAAAAGTAGCCTTTGGAAATGAAGCACTTTGCAGGCAGGTGGAGGTGAGTAGGTGAGTAAAGGACAACGCTTCAGAACGCACACACCCGGGTGCAAACCTCACACTCAACATGACTTTGCCATGGTTTGGTTCTATTCAGAGAATCGTGTGAATATCAATTAGTTTGCAAAAATAAAGTATTTAAACTAAAATTTCTTTAAAAAATAGGAAAACTATTTTCTCACATAAAAAGAAATGAGTTAAGTAGCTAGTTCAAGAATTAGTCAGTTCACAGACTCAGCGATGTTATAAAGAATCTCTTCTCTGTATTTCCGTTCTTCTCCCCTCAGTGTGTTGCCAATGTTTTCCCTCATAATTCCAAAATGACTGCTGCAATTCCACAGACTCTTACTGTTGTTGCCTATTTAGTAGACTTTATTGAATGAATGCTTCTCCATTTGCTATATCTTCTTAGGACAATTTTCAGATACTTTATTTTAAAGTTTATATTTAAATTCCGGTTAGCTTAACATACAGTGTAATAATGTTCCAAGTGTACAATATAGTGACTCAACACTTCCATACAACACCCAGTGTTTATCACAACAAGTGATATTCTCCAGGTCTTTCCATGTCATTGCAAATGGCAAGATTTCATTCTATTTATGGCCGAGTAATATTCCATTATATATGGAATATATATATATACATTTTTTTTTTTTTCTCAGATCTAGAATTAGGGTTAGGTCCAGAGTGAGGGTATATGCATGGTATCCTACAGTTCACAGACCTCTCCAGAGAATAAAATCTCAGACTTTTGTTGAGGTGAGAATAGATATGTCCTCCATCTACCAAGCTGAGACAAGGAGGGGATTTGGGGCTCTAAATACTCTCTAAATAGATATTCAGTTTTTCCTTCTGTTTTTATCTCTATCTTCATCCTCATTTTCAGAAATATTACCAGTTCTTAGATGTTTGGGGTTTTTTTTTAAGTTTTTATTTTAATTCCAGCTAATAACATAGTGTTATATTAGTTTCAGGTGTACAATATAGTAATTTAACACTTCCATACAACACCCTGTGCTCATCACAACAAGTGCACTCCTTAATCCCCATCACCTATTTATCCCTTCCCCCTACCCATCCCCGCTCTAGTGACCATCAGTTTGTTCTCTATAGTTAAGAGTCTGTTTCTTGGTCTGTGTCTCTCTCTCTTTTTTCCCTTTGCTCATTTGTTTTGTTTCTTAAATCCCACATATGAGTGAAATCATATGGACAATTTTCAGAGACTTTAAATAATTATTTGTTTTTTAATTTTCACTGGGGAAAGAGTCCACCAAGCTGTGATACTCTTGGTGTCTCACCTTCCAAGGTTTCTTGAGGCTAGGCTCCAAAATGGTGTTCCACTACTTCTGTTATATTCTGTTGCTGAAATTAGATCACAAGATTGATCGAACTTCAAGAAGTGGGGAAAGAGACTCCACCTCTACACATGGAAATCACAAAGTCATGCTGCAAAGGGTTTGGATACAAAGAAGTTTTGAAAGCTGAGACCACAGTCAGTTCACTACCAGGAGTAATACCTTTCTGAGAGTTCCTGAGTAGATTTCTCCCTGGCTCACTGGACAGGACGGATAGCATGCCCATGACTCAGCTGCAAGAATAACTGGGATAGCCAGAGTCTGACATTTTCAGGTTCCATACCGACAAGCACTTTCAAGTGTTGAGGAGTGGGGAGAAAATGGCTGTTTGGTAGGCAACCCACAGTGTCTGTCAAATTGTACGATTTTTAACCCCAATTTAAGGAAATTGTTCTAGTTCTGGTTCTAGGGTCAAAGGGTATTCAAACGTAAAAGTTTTTTTTATTTTTTTAATGTTTGATTTATTTATTTATTTATTTATTTATTTATTTATTTATTTATTTATT